>NC_072734.1:11993632-12025751 GCF_026930045.1 Uloborus diversus
GTCTCCTTTCCCCTGCAAATATTCTGTGTCCTCCCCCCCCCCAGGTCCCTAGCGAAGTACCGCCACAAGGATGGTTGTTACCTTCAGTCAAAAGTAGTACTTTTAGTCCCTAAAATTGATACAATAAGAAAAAAAAAACATGGACCCAGAAAATTCTTTTATTTTCCAAACAGTTATTTTTTAATTAATTTTTTAAAGCGTCCGATTTTTCAAACAAGGCGTGGGCGAGATGATGCCACGAATGATGCTTTTTGGCGCATCTTTGTTCCGCGTTTCCACGTTATGATAGTCAAGAAGCGAATTAAAATTGCTCTCTAAGCTTGCTACCAACCATATCGTTGCCAATACACGTGAGAAAAAAAGCGAATTAAATATTTTGCTCTGTGAATGGCAACACGGAATGGCATTTTATCATTTGTGATGTCATCGGCAAGAAATGTAAACAATGAAAGATCACCGATTTAAGTAATGTTTTAAAAATATTAAACTTAAACAAATTATTTAAAAATGGTTAGATCTCAAGTTTTTAAGCATGCTCTTTCAGAAAAAAATACTTTTAAAATATTGGAAACGACGCCATGGCCCCTACCATCGTAGGACTTCTTTCTTTTTACAAATGTTATGCAATAAAAAAAATGCAATGATATTTCAAATCACATACGAGTAAAAGCAAGTGCCAAAAAAATTCAAAAAGAAAATAAAACTAATGATGACTAGCCTACTAAGGAAAAAAAGTATTGAACACGAGCGCCAATTAAAACTTGTTCAATCGAGTATTTCACGCGAAAAATGTATTTTTTCGTTTAGATTTCGACTCGATACGCAGATGAGCATTCACCACTCGTTTTAGTGACATTTTATTCCATATTTCAAAATAGCAAACGATCTGTCTGCGTTATTTTTGGACATTCGAGTCCGAACAATTCCTTGACAACCACTCTCAAGCTAATAATTTTGAAAGTTAAAATTTTGTTGGCAACAAGTTGTTGTTGGCATATCGGTTTAAAAGGTAAACAAAACTTGGCTCTCCTCTGATATGCCCCCCTCTTGGCGAGATTTTAATTTTTCGCTCGTTGCGAAAATCGCCAATAAGGCGATAACTTGGCAACCCTGGTTTTGCAACTTGAACGCTGGAAAGTAGTTTCTCGAAGTCTGTCTTTTTGCACGTGTCTGTGTGGTAGGAGGTAGGTGCTCATATGTTCCGCTTTTAGAGTATTCTTTTTCTTGTTGTTTTTTAATGTTAATTTAGTTGAATTTTCTATTTTAATTATGAGTTCGGTTTGTGATGTTGTCCAAAAGTATCAATTGAAATTTTTGAATGAATCTTCTTTTTCTTTTTCGTCAGGTCGTCCAACCTTTGGACGTACCGGTGTCCTAAATAGATTTTTTATATTTAAACTAATTGAAAATAAAGAGGTTTTTTCAGAATTTTTAAGGGAAATTGGTTTACTTAAGAATGAAATGTTATGTTCTAGATGTAATTCTGTTATGAAAATTAAAAAAACTAAAAAATGTTCAGATGGGTTAATTTTTTTTTGTAGAAAGGTTATTGGGGGTGTTGTTTGTGGAAAAGAAGCAACGATCAGGAGTGGGTCATGGTTTAGTTCTAGCAAGTTGAAAATAGAGGAGATTTTTTTGATAACATATGAGATTTTAATTGAGACCAAAACTGCTGATATTGAAAGTCAATATTTTTTTTCATCACAAACTTTAGCCGATTGGCGAAATTATATTAATGAAGAAATATTAAATTACATTGAATTAAAATCCGAACAAATAGGGGGGGGGGGTTGGGAAAGTTATTGAAGTTGATGAATCTAAATTTGGGAAAAGAAAATATAATCGGGGACATGCAGTTGAGGGACAATGGGTTTTTGGGGGGGTTGAACGGGGTTCGGGGAAAACTTTTTTGGTTGCTGTTGGGGATAGGGGTAGGGAAACTATTTTTGGCAATTAAGCAGTGGATACTACCAGGCACGACGGTGCACTCCGATTGTTGGAGGGCATATGATACATTGGGGGAGGAGGGGTATGAGCATTTAACAGTCAACCATAAACTTAATTTTGTAGATCCAGAAACTAAATGTCACACTAACACAATTGAATCCACATGGAGACACGTTAAAAGTACTCTACCAACATATAATAGATTAGGGGATTTTAAATTTTATTTAGCTTATTATTTATACAAAAAAAATTGTGAATACAAAAATGAGGATATGTTTGTAAAGTTTTTGGAAATAATTCGCGAAATTAATTGGGTGGAGTACAAAATACAAGTAAAATAAGGTTGTTTTTTTTGGAATTTTTTTTGTCAAAACAAACATAATTTAAATATTTTTGTAAAGTAATGATAATAAAAAATGGGATAATTTCCCTAAGAGCGGAACATATGTGCACTGCCTCACGTGAGGAAGTAAAAGAAAAGTAAAAAAGGTAAGTGAACATATTTTGAATTATTGTGTTTTTAGTGTGTTTCTGGTAGTTTGTATTTTGGTCTGGTTGGCATTTTTGTAGCACAAAAATGGTGTTAATTTCACATAAAATCTGTGACTTTATTGTATACTGAACGGAGGAGATCTGTGACTTATATCCGACTGTGATGTATATTAAAAGTCGGAGGGATAACGGACCGAGCGGCAGCGAGGTCCTGGCGAGCCCGAGGTCTCATAGTACTTTCGTAATGAGACCGAGGCAGGGCGGGCGAGCCGAGGTCTCATTACGAAAGTACTATGAGACCGAGGGCTCGTATCCCGGAGAAACAACGGAAAAAAATTAATGCATTAATTTCATTAAATAATTAATGACATAATTTGAATTTTTCCTGTTGGCGCTAAAAAAGCATCGCTAAGAACGATGTATGACATATGACGTCATACATAGTTTTCTTGGCGACGCTTTTTTGGCGCCAACAGGAAAAAGTCGCCAAGAGGGGGGTATATCAGATTTGTTCCCAAAACTTTTTTGACCAACAGGGACTAACTTTAGAGCGGGATGGGTGGATTCTCATCGAAATTTTCGAGATCACCTCTTTGAAAATAGACAGGGAAAGCTTAGGATTCACCAAAGCAACTCTCCAAAATTTGGATAGAGTTGTGCGTGGTGCGGTGGGGGGCGGGGACAACAAACGGTAAATAAAGTTGAAAATGGAAACACAAAATGTCGAAAAGATCACATTACACCCAATCTTGCTATTATTTTCCTTCCAAATTTTGTAATCCCTTAAACTAAAGCACTGGGATTTGCTCAAAAATTTTGAAGTAAAGTACTGTTACTATCTTATAAAATTAATCAACTAAAATGTTAGCAAAAATGTTCACTGTCGTCGCAGTTTCACGAGTTTCAAGTTTAAATTCCTGAACGAGTTTTAATTAAGCTGCTTCATTCAATCTTTTTTTTTCTTTATTTATTTAACTTTGTCTTGTTTTAGTTTAACTTTTTTTTTAATTCTAATTTTGTACTTACCACACGACAACAACAGATGAATCATTTACTGCAGTCCGTTTTTGAGAACATTGAAGATTAATTTTGATGTGATTTAGAAGTAAACCATTTTATGGAAGTGTGGGAGACCAATCAATTATATTAAAAATTAATGAAACACATAGCAAGGAAATTTTAACAAAAGCTATCTCACACAGACTCAAAATCAATAAATAAATAAGTCAAAAATTCTACTACAGTGAAACCTGTGTAAGTTGACCACTCGCGGTGCAGCACTTTGGCGGTCAACTTAGACAGGTGGTCAACTTATAAAGGGCGGTAATATATTTTTTTTTTTTTTTTTGTCATTTCTTGCACCATGTATTCAGTTTTTGAGGAATTCACCCTTACTCTTTCTGTTCAACTCACTTTCAGTGTTTAACATTATTGAAAGTGAAACAATAATTAAAAATACTATTCAAATAATTTTATTTTTTTCCTTGTTTTTAACTATATTAGACACTGTAGGTTTAGAAATCCACATATGCCAACTAATTTTCTCTAGCTTTCTCTATTTTCAATTAGTTTTAATATTTCATACTTTTTATTAATCTCAAGTTCAACTTTCTTTTTGAAGCCTTTTTATGTATATCACAAAGTGTAACAAGCTCGACTCTCCCAGTTCATAAAGGCAAAATTAAAATATCCTATCTCTTAATCCCTTGCACCAGAAACATGTAACTTTACTCATTAGCAGCCCAGATCTGTGTACACGCAGTGCGAGGGGCCCGCGTCCTTAAAGGGGCTAACGGCCCCAGAAACTGAAGAAAAAATAGAAAAAAACTAGCACTAAGACTTATGCACTTTACAAATAGACACTGCTGGCCACTAGGGGGGGGGGCTACATATTTTGTTGCAGGGGTGGGGGCCCAAAATATATAGATCCGGACCAGCTCTTTTTGCACAACTCCTGTGTTGCCACAACATATTGCGACTGAAAGAAAAGATTTTGAACTTTTCTACTGACACCTATTTTCATTGAACAGAATACAAAAAGCTATCTCAAATAGAACAACAAATGAAAAACAAGTTTGGAGAATAAAGAGCAGCATAAGCTTTATGCTGCTGTTTAGTTAGTAAAATGCCTGTCTGTCATCAAAGCATTAAAAACATTCTTGGAAAGCTATCAAATAATAATAATAGTAATAACAATAAATAAATAAGTAAATAAATAATAAAATAAAATAATTTTCTGAAGAAAGTTTAAAAAAATAAACCAAGTGGTCAACTTACAAAGGGTTTTTTACAATACTCCAAACCAAATTTGCGTTACATTAGTGGTCAACATAGACAGGTGGTCAAGATAGAGAGGTGGTCAAGTTACAGAGGTTTTCCTTCATTATATGAGATAGGACAAATTCCGTTCCCGACAAAAGTGGTCAACATAGACAGGTGGTCAACTTACAAGGGTGGTCAACTTTACAGGTTTTACTGTACTTTCAGCTTTTAACTGAATGTTCGTTCTCACAGATTTTTGCCTAACTTTATTCGTTAGAATGTTAAAAAAGTCAAAGTAATTTGACATTCATTTTCCACAAAACAAACCAATTGCTGCAGGCCTATCATTTCACCTTTTTCCAGTGGGGATGGGGGTGAAGAGTATTTTTAAAATGTATGAATGCATGTTTTGTCAACAAAAACCAAGCACACATCAGTGGCAGGACCGTCATTTGGGTGATCAAAGGTGGGGGAGGGGGGAGCCGAGCGATCAAAGGTGCGGGGGGGAGAGACGGGCAATCAAAGGTGCGGGGGGAGCCCCCATTTACACCCCTTCCTTGACTTAAAAAAAATAATGACATTTGGCGTTTTTGAACGTATTTTGTCATTTTTGCCCTATGAAATTCATCAACCCCCCCCCCCCCCCCAAAGAGTGCGAAATGACGGGCCTGATCTTGGAAACAGATTTCTCAAAGTTGGAGAGAGGTGGGGTGAAATTGCCCTTTCCAGATCCCTCTAATTGACGGGCTTGAACTGCTATCATTTTGTTTTGCAGAATTTCTTACATTCATTTAAAAAAATTAATTTCCAGAACATTCCTTCAACGAAAAATAATTATGCTCTGATATGTTCAAAAACCCATTAATAAAAGATCGGGAAAAATGCGAAACATGCTTTCACATAATAATGCAAAATTAAATTGTAAATAGGGGATTTAAATGAGAAAACTGAGATATGGCAACCTGACAACTAATTAAATTACAGACTGTTAAGTTAATTTCCGAAGATGTCATGGATGACACTTAAATGCATCGATTACAGTATTGTCCAAACTTTTGAATGCATAATTCAAAATGCAAAGTTTATAATCGATTGCGAAAGCTCAAATACGTTTACATCATAACATGCCGCTAGCTAGCAACAACAGAGACAAACAGGTTACTGAACTAGATAAACTTACCTCCTTTTTTCTTTGACAATAGGCGGGATTGCCACCTTACCGCCACACATGATGGCTCAGTAGTAAAGTAATCCAAAATAAGGCACTTGATGTTAAAATTTCAACTTTCACAAACCTAAAATATGCCGTTCACGTGTCTGGAAACTATTCAAAGGACTATCAACTGCTTAGTATATGAAAAATCTGAAGTTCTGTGTGACGTCAAGTTGAAAACACTAATATCAGTTATGGCGCCATCTACTGATCAGGAAGAAAAATTATTTTATTTTCCCACAGTGGGTGTTTTGTGCGAGGGGAACCAGCAGGACGCTCCGATGGGAGGTCGCTGTGACCTTCCAAAAAATTCCTTATTTGACAAAGTTTGCGGGTAATTTGGCAAAGGGAATATTTCGATTCGACAGACTCTTGGCGACGTCGCCAAATTAAATTTGAAAAAAAAAAAAAAAAATTGCCCAATGTATTTTATTCACTGCGTGCGTATTTTATCATTCGGGTCATTTGCCATGTCAAATCAACACACTGATTCAAACTTGACGTCTCAGATTGTCAGATTTTCATGATTTTTGTTATGCAGTAACATATCATAGACTTATGAAACTAGTATGTTGTGGCCATCACGAAACTTTCTTCTATATTTTTTCCTTTTTCTGATCCCTCCCCATGCTTGACGAGGAAGCAATATTCCTAACAAAAACAAAATTACACATGCAAAAACTTGACGACCATCCCAATGTCTGAATTATTGTAAAAACAAAACAAAGAGCGAAAATTGAAAGTTACTTTAAAAGCTTAACTTGAATTAATTACAAATATTTTATTTACTAACAAACATAAGATGGCAACAGTTAAAAATTTTAAATCATTGAGATAATATTTCCTATCATTTCCATACAATTAAAATCACGAGAAATACGCAGACGACAATCTATTACGATTTATCTTTCTTATTGTTGCATTAATAAAAATATTTTTATTCGCAAAAAAAAAAAAAAAAAAATCAACACCTCTTGGAGCGATCGGCGTCAAAGTCGAACCAAAGCCTGTTTACATATGGATTCACATATATTCCAAATTTCAACCAGAACGTAGCATTACTTCTTGAGATAGGGTACTCAAAATGGAAAAAAAGAACGGGTGATTGCGCTACCCCCTTTTTAGCTGTTGACACAAAAATAAAATCAGTTCTTATACCCACTAAGGGTTACTTGCCGATAAATTTTTCTTTCATTCCGTTCATTATTTCTTGAGATACAGCAGTCACAATTGACGACAAAAAACGTTCTATAGCTCAACCCCCGTTTGAGTTATTGACACCAAAATTGAATCAGCACCTGTTCCTGTTAATACCAACATATGGACCAAATTTTGTTTGATTCCGCCAGTTACTTCCTGAGGAATAGCAAGCACGCGTAACTCGAAAAACGTCCCATTGCTCCACCCCCCTTGGAGGAATTCGCGCCAAAAACTAATGGGCACAAGTTCACATAGGGGCACATATGTGTACTAAATTTCGTTCGATTTCATGCGGTAGTTTTTGTTGTAGAGCGGCCACAAAAAACTGGTCACACACAGACGTGACACACATACATACACACACACACACATACATACATACACACACACACACACATACACACACACACACACACACACACACACACAGACATTTTCTAAAAATGGTCGAAATGGACTCAGCACACCTCAAAACGTTCGAATCCGTCAAAATTCGAAATTCGAAAATTTGCACGAATCCAATACTTTCTTCTATATATTAGACATAGAAGAAAGTAAAAATACCAAATTTCTGTTATGCAGCACAATTATTTTTGAAGTTATCAATTTTTAAATATTTAAATTTTTATAAAATTTTTTCCTTGTTTTCGCACTTTTGGATGCATATAGGCTGGCAACCAGTGATGATATATACCTAGGAGTGGTCTCATTTTAAAGCTGTTGAATAGGGCTTTAATATGATATGCCACAAAATAGGGGTCACAATTTCAAAAAAAAAAGTTTTAAAATTAAATTTTAAAAAATTTAAATTTTTTAAAAAGGGGCAATTTTAAAATTTTCAAAAAATGATCAAATACAGTTTGTTACATTTCAATACATATAGTAAAATGGTATCATGGGATCTCAATGGGATCAGGAGATACAGGGCTTCAGAAATACAGGTTTTGTGAAAAATACCATATTTGGTATGAATTATTTTGAATAGATTATTGAATGAAACAAGCAACACATTACAATTAAACAAGCAGTGGCTATTTTACAATTTTTAATGAAGAAAGGTCACATAGTCACCAGGGGTGCCCCCCTAAGAGCAAGGGCGTGATCCCCTCCCCCCCAAAAAGCAAGAGCCTCCCCAAAAAAGTGAAAACTACCCCACAAACCCCCCCCCCCCCATAAATTTCAACGGTGCCATGACCCCCCTCATACACAGTTGGGCAGCCCTAAATATTGTGACCCCCCCCCCCCAAAAAAAAAAAGAAGCAAGAGGGCTAGGGCAGTTTATTAATTGCTTTATCAAGATCATTTTTTAAAAGCATTTGTACGCCATACATGATATATCTATATTTAAACTGCCCATCCTAAATCCTGCCCTCGCATCATGCGAACATCTTCTTTTTTCTCTCTCTCTCTTCTTTGCGATGACATGCTAAGCTGGTATGTTTGATTATGACTTATTTTCGCGGAAAATCACCTTTTATTTCAAAATTAAAATGATGCAAAAGATAAACTCGGAGAAAAAAAAATATTCAAACATTCCTAGGAGTATATAGTCATCAAATAAAATATCGAAATTAACGTAATACAATTTGGAAATCCACTGTTTTTATCGAATTCCGACGCCTATCACTCTTGTACAATGTTTTTTTTATTTATTTATTATTATTATTATTATTATTTTTTTTTTTTTTTGAGGGTAGGTATGATTTAGATTTAGAACACTCAATAACAAGTGATCTTTTGAAGTTAAATAAGTTTGTTACCAAATTTATTTTTATGAAAGCATTATTAGTTTTATTTTTATTGCCAATCCGCAATTCTTATTCGCCAACAGAATGGTGTAGTGGTTAGACGCTACTCTCTTACGCTCAAAGGCGCAGGATTGCTCCTGGCTCTAGTCGGTGCATTTTCAAGATGCAGAAAATCGACGTCGTCTATGTCGTATGATTATGCGGCATTGAAAAGATGCCCTGAGTACTTGTTTGGCTTGGAGTGCTCTTGGTAAAATGGAATTCCTAGTGCAGTTTCGCATCGAAGAGGACACAGGTGTCTCCACCTAGTGGGAAAACTCGGGGGAAAATTTCTCATGGCAATGGCATCCGCCGATAGTGGTGCTAGATGAAAGGTGGATGCTATATTGGGATCCCACTAGATCTGCAAGAGGTTGTGCCCCTAATGCATCCCATTAGAAAGAAGAAGCCATTTCTACTACCCAAATTCAAAATAATAGAATACCAGAACTGTTTGAACAAAACGTGTCTCTGAGTCGGGAAAAATGAAAGCATGCAAATTAAAAAGACTAAAAACTCGTTATGCATGAATGGGTAAATCAATTTAAACGATTTTTCAGCTATTATTTTAACAATTTATGGATCATTAACAGATTGAAAAAAATAGATAGACTTTTTATATAGGTTAAAAATTAGAATAATCTATTCATTCAATGTGAATTTAAAAAAGTACCGAAAATATTTGCATACCTGTTATCCAATAGTTTGTTACAAGTATGGAGCTTTGCGGTCGGATAATTTTACGCTCTTTTAAACGCCTTTTATTGCTCAAAATGGGTCGCCAAGGTGATGAATAGGAAAAAAACGAAGTTACATATTGTATCATTTCTTAAAGTTAGAAAAAAAACTATTCAACCCAATTCAAATGAACGTTTTACAATCTATGGTATGTAAGGTTTTAAAGGAATATAGAAGGACTGACCAACTAAAAAGTAACCGAAGTAAACAAAGTAGAAAAATTGTAACACCTGGCAGAGATGAACCCAAATTAAAGTAAATTTTCCAAAAAAAATCGTTGAAAAATGCTTCTTACGTCCAGAAGTGTTGGACAGGAATGTATAGTTATCTTATTCACGCCAAGTTTTAATTGCGGATCCTTGCGTAACACCAAAGATAAACATGAAGCAGAAACGTGTTTGAATCTCCTGAAGCAAAGAGAAGCTCAAACAGGAGCAACAAGGTAGGAAAAGCATTATATTTAGTGATGAATCTTTTATTGAAATATCCGTGAACAAAAGAAAAAAAAAAAAAAAGGTGTTTGGGTTTGGACGTTGAAAAAGAAAAGCGTATTTGAAATCTGGTGTAAGACATTCTCTCCACTTTGACACACCCTTCTCGGTTTGTGGGTGCATGAGGGCTGCTGGAATTGGGAAGTTATATATATATATATATATCTTAAAATAAAACAATGCGTGACTTCCGTTGTTTATCAATTATACTGCATGATACTTTATCTGAGGCACAGCAGTTACACATTTAGTGACGCATTTTATCTTTCAGTAAGATTCTACTCCGTGTTACATCTTTAAATAGACTCATAGACTTTAAACAGAAAGAGGAATTTTTGTATTAACCCAGGGGCGGCAAATAGGGGGGTCAAGAGGGGGCGGTCGCACCCCCAAATTTTTTGTGCAGAATGATAGAAAATGGATGAATTCAATTTTTGTAAGTCAGAAATCAATATTCATTAAAGGAAATCTCCCTGGTTCTCAGCAACTATTTGATGAAACTTGACACATTCTCAGACTAGAAAAAGTGATTTTCCTTATTTGAATGATGACTTAGAAATTCATGAAGTATTTTTGGCTTTTTCAGAACATAGAAAACTGATAGAGAACCATAGTTAATTTTAACTAAAGAAAACATTGCCTCATATAGGCTAAATACAGTGATCTCTCGCTTATACGCGACCTCTGTTATACGCGTTTTTCACTTATGCGCATTTTTCTCACGGGCCCGGCCAGCGATATAGGAAAACAATGTTAACTCTTGTTCATTTATACGCGAAACCTAAAATGCACTTTTCACTTATGCGCGATAAATTTTTTTCAATTTTAGTTAAATCGCCTAATTCACGCTTTGCTTATCGGAGGATTTGTTGTACCCTTCTTGTTCTTTCTCTTGAAATACATTCACACGACGTTATTCCATTGTTCGGATTCTTCAAAGAACGTGCTTTTTTTTTTTTTTTTTTTTTTTGCACAAGTGTGCAATAGGGGGTGGAATTAGTCTTGTGATTGACTTCGAGAGGGGAGAACAGGTTACATACAAAAAGATTGACGTCACTAAAAACCGTGCTCAAGCGGTACGCGTTGACATGGCCTATCGAAAATCTTTTGCACCATCGTAGACTATAGCACTGATCACGCTATATTTTTTTAGGTTTTGGGGAATTCGCTTATGTACTGTACAGTGCATAAAAAATGACAAAACGTACAACTTCAAATTTGACTTTTTTCTTAAATCACAATGTATAAATGGAAGTTATGTGCGAATTTATTCATTAGTATTAGTAGTATACTATTAGTATTACTATAACTGATGTTAACTTATTGCATTTAAGCTAATTTTTGGGTTTTTCACTTATACGCGAATTTTATTTGTGCGCGAAAATTTCACTGTCCCGTTTGGTCGCGTATAAGTGAAAGATCACTGTATTTCACACTTGTGTGCCCAGTGTAACGATGGTATGTCCGATATGAGAGGCTCGTGAAAAGTGGTGTGGCAGCATGGTTTTCACAAGAAAATTCCTTGATTTTTACATTCACGTTTACGCTCATTTGTTAAGAGTATATTTATTTAATGAGTGTTCATCGCTTTCTTCTGCTAGAAACACGTTTCAGCTGCTCAATACATTATAATGCTTTCATAGAAACTTCTTAAAAATGCATGTGATTATTGAATTAAAAAAAAAACATATCAACCAAATATCTTTTATGGGGCTCTATAATTATGCAATCGTGGAGTGACACAACATAATCTTCAAGAGTTAAAACGATAAAAACATTTCTCTATAACTTCAAAGCAGTGATTTGTCGACTGGAAGAATTATTGCAAAACGATTCTTTCAATGGTGAAAAAGCTCAATCCCTTTAGCATGTATGACTTCGTTTGAATTTTTATCCAATTTGTTAACATCTGGAAAAGGTTTTTGAAAAATATTTTACTCTATCAAAATCTATATCTTCAATCCGCTACTCGACTATTCAAACCACAGTTCAATCTACAATTGATCTGTGCACCATACTACCACAGTTCAATCTACAATTTGAAACTGAAAATAGATTTTTTATAGATGTATATTTCAATCAATCATGAAATTTTTAAAAAAAAATTCTTCCTCCGAGCAAATTTAAAAAAAGGCGCGAAGAAAAAAAGTAAAAAAAACCCCACATGATGATGTGAAGTCAAACCAAGGGCACTCATATAGGGGGGCAAGGGGGCTCGTGCCCCCTTTAAAATTAGAACTTCCTTGCTTTTAGTACTAAACATTTCTTCTCCATCCAGAAATGAATAAATTATTAAAAATGTCAAATTTTAACGACTCTAATCTGTCTTGAAATCTGTTTCCACGGGGAAAATATTCTGCTAAACCACGAGGAAAATATTTGAGCCCCCCCTTGCAACTTTGCATAGGGGCGCCCATGAGTCAAACATTGATTTCTGAATATTTTGTATGAAGTAATAGATTCAGTTTCGAATGAAATTAATACAAGATTTGATAATAATTATTTTTCTGTATGGTTGGCTGGGATTATGGTTATTTGGATTGGATTTTAAAAACGAAAAATGAAATGTTTCAACTGTGAGTAAAATTTTTAGCATGAGGCAAGAAAAATTACAAGTAATATACCGACAGAATGGTTTTCATATTGTTACAAATCCTGTAAATAGTAATTATTGTAGTAACGTAACCTGTAAATAGTTTCCCGTAATGAATATACAACCCCTTTTCATATGGCTAAAGTATACGACCCCCTATTTCCTTTTTGTTCATTGATAAAATTTGATAACGGTCTACTACTTTACAGAAGCGTGTGGAATATTTGAGAAATTTCTTTTCGGTGTCTATATAAGCCGTTAGCGATGGATAAACAGGGGAGTTTCGATTGAGATTTCGAACTGAGTGCATTTTTGCTCTGTTTATTGCGAGGCATTTCGCTGTGTTGTTTTCGTATTTGGAAGTAAATACGTGTGTAAACGTTGAGTTTACGGTGTTGTGTGATAATTGCTTAATTGCTGATGAATAATTTAGCAGTTGTTCACGATCTTTCCTGTACATAGTGTAAATAAATTCTTTGTGTTTTTATCAAGAACTGTGTCTTCATTTCAAGAAAGTGGAAGTCGCACCGAATCCGTTACAATTTGGCGCCCAACGTGGGGCTACTTCTGGACTTTCTTGGAGTAAGTGTGACTTTGGACATTTTTTTTTTTCATAAAGACTTTTTAAATTTGGGACTTTGTTTTTATGGTGATTACTCGCGCAATGGATGAACAATTAAAACAACTTCTTGACGCAATCACCTCTGTGAAAAGTGATTTGACTGCAAGTTTTACAGATAATCAAGAACAATTAAAAAATGATATGGCAGCTAATCAAGAACAATTAAAAAATGATATGGCGGCTAATCAAAACCAATTGAAAAGTGATTTAACGGTGCTGAAAAATGACCTAGTTTCTAACCAAGAGGAAATTAAAAACGATCTTACTTCGGTAAAGACTGTGATGGAAAATAAATTTAATGAGATAGAGCATCGAGTTGATGCTATTGAAGGAAAGTTTGAGGCAGTTGAAGGCCGATTCATCGCAGTGGAAAATAAAATCGAAGAGAAATTTGAAGAAAAATTAAGTTCCGTTGAAGGCCGATGCAATGCTGTAGAAAATAAACTGGAAGAAGAAGATAGAAAATTTCATCAACTTAAAGAAGACATCTTTAAAGACCTGGAAAGGAGATTGGCGACCGCGGAAAGCAGCTCTGTACAGTTTGGCGCTCCCACATCGGTTGCTCGACCGTCCATTAAACTTGCCACATTTGATGGGAAAACTTCGTGGCAGGTTTACAAAACTCAGTTCATGATAGTGGCGGAAGCGAACGGATGGAACGGACTCTGCTACCAAGGCCTGCCATCTTGCAGCATCCCTGAGAGGTGACGCAGCGGACATTCTTCAGACCCTTCCGGACAGCCAGCGCCTGGATTTCGCCGCCCTCACATCTGCGTTGGAGCTTCGCTTCGGTGAGAAGTGCCAGAAAGATTTCAGCCGACTCCAGTTGAAGTCCCGTTTCCAGAAAACCGGGGAACGTCGAGAGACTGTCTCATCTTGCTTTTTGCGACTGTCCTGCGGATGTTCGAGACAACCTGGCACTCAACTACTACATCGACGGGGTTCGAGATCCGGAAATCCAGAAAGCTCTACGGATGGCGGATGTCAAAGACCTGAGTTCTGCTGTTGTGTATGCGATGAAGTTGGAGGCCGCCCAGCAAGCAACCCGCAAAGATCGCCATTCAGTCCGCGGCGTGAAAACTGATGAGTCTAATCTGGTTTCGTCACGCTTTGCTGAACTGGAAAAGCAAATAAAAGAAATTGCAGGAATCCTCAAAAGGACTTCGGCTCCCAAGGACCATAATGGACAATCACTTAAGTGCTGGAAATGTGGCGGCGAGGGTCACTTACGAAGAAACTGTGAAGCTCGCCAAGAAACCAGAGGGAAGAGCACCTCTCCCTCCCAGGTCCAGGAAAACTAAGCCATGGCAATCTCGCGGGGCGGAGGTCGCCAAATTGGAATGAGCCCCATCTTAAAGTTTTCCAGATTTCATCGACGAGTGGCGGCAGTAATGGACTGTTTGTTTACGCATACGTGAACGGGTTTCCCTGCGAACTGATTATTGACACTGGAGCCAATGTTACAATCATTAGAACAGATGTGGCTCTACCCTCCAAACTGTGACAGGTGACAAGATCGAGATTGAAGGTAAAGTAAACTTAGAAATTGTGTTTGGAAATGCCACTTACCATCATACGGCATTCGTTGCTGCTATCACAGACCCCTTCATTCTCGGATTGGACTTTTTAAAGAAGTATGACTTCAACCTCGACTTCAAGACTAACGAGCTGCACTCGACGAGAGAAGACATAGCAGTCTTTCCCGCAGAGAGTGATGTAAAATCCGCTCATCAAATAATTGCCCAAACAGATTTATCAATTCCCTCAAGGTCAGAATCATTAATACCCGGCTCCATTGAAGAAAGCAATAGTTTTCGATTTGGACTCATTGAATCCCCCAACTTAAGCAATAACCCAAAAGGAGTGCTGGTAGCATCTACGCTTGTGGACCTTTCTAAGGATGTAATTCCTGTGAGAGTCGCCAACGTGAGTGAAAGGCCAAGGAATATCCGGAAAGGTGAAGTGTTAGCAACTTGTACTCCAGTAAACTGCATCATTAGAAGAATCAATTCCCCCGAGACTGTGTCTTCCGAGTCCTTGACATCGAAGTTAATTTGGAGTGCGGCATTATCGAAACATCAAAGAACTGCTGCGGAACAATTGGTGGATGACTTCAAGCATCTGTTTTCATCAGCATCGGAGGATGTCGGCCGTACGAATTTAACGCAGCATAGGATTTACACTGGAGAACACCCCCCTATTAAGCAGCATCCAAGACGACTACCATTCGCCAAGAAGGAAGAAGTTGAGACCCTCCTGAAAGAGATGAAGGAGAATGATGTCATCGAACCGTCATCCAGTCCTTGGGCTTCTCCCATCGTCTTAGTCCGAAAGAAAGATGGCTCCACCAGATTTTGTGTCGATTACCGACGGCTGAATGAAATCACCAAGAAAGACAGTTACCCTCTTCCACGGATAGACGACACCTTGGACACTCTTTCCGGACACAAGTGGTTTTCGACCCTGGACTTGAAGAGCGGCTACTGGCAGGTTGAGATACACCCTGATGACCGAGAAAAGACAGCATTTACAACTGGACAAGGCTTATGGCAGTTTAAAGTGATGCCCTTCGGCCTCTGCAATGCACCAGCTACGTTCGAGCGTCTTATGGAGACAGTGTTAAGAGGACTTTCCTACGAATCCTGTCTGGTCTACTTAGACGATATTATCATCGTGGGACGCAGTTTCGAAGAACATCTGGCAAATCTTAGGAAGGTGCTGCAAAAGCTTAAGGAAGCCAATCTGAAGTTAAGCCCGTCCAAATGTAATTTGTTCCGCCGGGAAGTGAACTACCTTGGTCACATCATCTCTTCTGAAGGTGTACAAACCGATCCAGAAAAGGTATCTGCGGTCAAGAGTTGGAGTCGTCCCGAAAACATCCATCAGCTGCGAAGTTTCCTGGGGCTCTGCACGTACTACAGGAAGTTTGTAAAGGGTTTTTCCAACATTGCACGACCTTTGCATAAGCTGACGGAGAGCAAGCAAAAGTTTGAATGGTCCAAAGAATGCGAAGATGCATTTCTACGACTGAAGGAGGCTTTAACATCAACGCCTATCCTCGCCTATCCTCAGCCTGAAAAATCCTTCATCCTAGACACTGATGCGAGCAACGAGGGCATCGGAGCTGTTTTATCCCAAGAAATTGGCGGAAATGAACATGTCATCGCTTACTGGAGCAAATGCTTATTAAAGTCGGAGCGAAATTACTGCGTCACCAGAAAGGAGTTACTGGCCATAGTGAAAGCTGTAGAACACTTCCATCATTACCTCTACGGCCGAAAATTTCTGCTTCGGACAGATCATGCCTCATTAACTTGGCTTTTGAACTTCAAAAATCCAGAAGGTCAGATAGCCAGATGGATACAGCGGCTCCAGGAATATGACATGGAGATCATGTGATCAAGCATCGAAAAGGGTTATCTCACGGTAATGCTGACGCTTTATCAAGGAGACCCTGTCCTGAGAACTGCCACTATTGTTCCCGAATCGAGAAACAGTATGGAACGACTAGCCCTACCGCCTATCAGGTGACAGTGACTCCAATATCATCAGAACCTGATCCATGGAGTGACGACCAAGTTCGAAAAGATCAACTTGAAGACCCCGACATAAAACCAATTTTGGAGTTCATGGAAAGTGACAGTTGGCGACCTAGCTGGCAGGACGTTTCCATCTGCAGTCCTGCAACAAAAAGATACTGGGCTTTATGGAACTCGCTCCATTTACGGAACGGCGTGCTACACAGGAAATGGGAATCTGACGACGGCAAAACATCTAGGTGGCAGTTACTACTTCCCCGATCAAGGATTTCAGATGTTCTGAAAGAAATACACAGTAGTGCGACTGGAGGACATTTTGGTGTCTTGAAAACCCTCAATAAAGTTCGGGAGCGCTTCTTCTGGAGCAAGGCGAAGGATGACATGGAGAAGTGGTGCCATTCTTGTGACGCCTGTGCTGCTCGTAAAGGACCGAAGAAGAGAAGCAGAGGGGAGCTACATCTGTACAACGTTGGAGCTCCTTTCGAACGAATTGGGATCGACATCCTGGGTCCTCTACCAAGAACTGCTGATGGGAACAAATACATTCTTGTTTCCATCGACTACTTCACCAAATGGCCGGAAGCATATCCCATTCCAGATCAAGAGGCTACCACCGTAGCAGAGACTCTAGTTCAACATTGGATCTCGAGATATGGAACACCTTTGCAGATTCATTCCGATCAAGGGAGGAATTTCATCTCTGCTGTGTTTAAGGGCCTATGTCAAATTTTCGGAATTGAGAAAACTAGGACAACACCACTACACCCACAATCGGACGGCATGGTGGAGAGATTTAACCGCACAATCCTGAATAATCTCTCACTTATGGTCTCCAGAAATCAACAGGATTGGGACAAGAAGCTACCTTTGTTCCTGCTGGCCTACCGCAGTGCTGTCCACGAGACTACCGGATATGCCCCATCTCAGATGCTCTTCGGACGAGAGCTTCGGCTACCTTGTGATCTCGTCTTCGGTCGTCCTCCGGATGCGCCTGCATCGCCTGAGGAGTACATCCAGGATCTCCAGGCCCGGTTGGAAGACGTTCATAACTTCGCACGAGAGCGAATCAACATCGCGGCGGAGAAGATGAAGACCCGATACGACACAAGGTCTACTGGACATGAATTCAACGAAGGCGACAAGGTTTGGTTATGGAATCCCATCCGACGGAAAGGTCTGTCACCCAAATTGCAGTCGCATTGGGATGGACCCTACAAAGTCCTTAACCGACTAAATGACGTCGAAGTGAGGATCCAAAAATCACCTAATGCAAAACCTAGGGTTGTACATTATGATCGGTTAGCCCCGTACTATGGCCATAGTTCATGAGTATTACGTAAACAGCAATGGTTGATAACATAAAGGTTGTAGATAATTTTTTTGCTTTTAATGTTTAGTAATATTTCTTGTTATTATTGTGTTCCCTATGCATTATTGGTTATTATTTAATGTGTGTATTTGTGAACATGTGATAGAAGTTTGGCACCCTTTCTGGGGATTGTACTGCCCGGGACGTGCAGTCCTTAGGAAGGGGGCAATGTTACAAATCCTGTAAATAGTAATTATTGTAGTAACGTAACCTGTAAATAGTTTCCCGTAATGAATATACTACCCCTTTTCATATGGCTAAAGTATACGACCCCCTATTTCCTTTTTGTTCATTGATAAAATTTGATAACGGTCTACTACTTTACAGAAGCGTGTGGAATATTTGAGAAATTTCTTTTCGGTGTCTATATAAGCCGTTAGCGATGGATAAACAGGGGAGATTCGATTGAGATTTCGAACTGAGTGCATTTTTGCTCTGTTTATTGCGAGGCATTTCGCTGTGTTGTTTTCGTATTTGGAAGTAAATACGTGTGTAAACGTTGAGTTTACGGTGTTGTGTGATAATTGCTTAATTGCTGATGAATAATTTAGTAGTTGTTGAAGATTTTTCCTGTACATAGTGTAAATAAATTTCCTGTGTTTTTATCAAGAACTGTGTCTTCATTTCAAGAAAGTGGAAGTCGCACCGAATCCGTTACAATATCCAGAGACTGCAGTGTCGTCCTTGTTATGGACTCATAAGTCTGGAATAGTGAATAACAGAGCTGGAGGCAGATGATATCTCGTTGAAGCTGAGAGCGTCAACATTACTAGATTATCCAATGATGAAAATTTTAATTCCCTCACAGTTTTTGAAGTAGCCTGGTTGATTTTGAATAGCAAGATATAAAAAGTGTTTTCATAACATAACTTTGTGTTACTATAATTTTTTTTTTAACTATTACAATCAGCTTAGCTAGTAGGGAAAGATTTTTTTTTATGTCTCAGGAGGTTAGAGAAATATTTTTGAAGCACAAAGGGGGAAAAAAAAACTTTTCCATTTAGCTGAACTGGCAAATTAGCACAACATTGGGCGCTGATAGATTAGTAACACGATTCCCTGCTCTTCCGAATTCCAAAAATCATGCATTATAACTTTTCCAAAAGGTATAAAACCTTTAGTAGCGAGATGTTTTGTATGATAACTTTTTAGTCAGCGAATCAAAATTTTAATTGTTTCTAAACACTAATTTTATTCATACTAAACCGATTTTATTACCACTTCCTGTTAGCTAATTTGCGTTTGGGACCGCACTGTGGTAATACCTATTTAAGAAACTCGACCCCCCAAATGAAATGGTGAAATGCCGCCCCTGTATTAACCTGATCAAGAAACTCTACCGATCTCGATACGATCAAGAATTTGTGGTACAGTCAAATCTAAAGAAAGCGGTTCAAGACCTGGTGCCCGCCAACAAAATTGAGCTCGTTGCCGCATTGAAGAGGGTATGGAAACAGTATTAAAAACGTTAAATGTAAACAGGTGGTAGAATCCGTGTGAGAAAGGATTAAAGCATTGAATCCAGCAAAAAATGACGCATTCTAACATTGATATTGTTTCTTTTGAAAGTGTTTGTTCCCCATTTAATTTGAATATTGTAATTTTTTGACTCAATGTAAATCATCTCTATAAACTTTTGGATTATTCTGTCTAAGATTATTTTTAATTGAGTATATTTGAAATGAAATGCACACTTTAAGGTCTAAGAAATGTGGCACGTTCATTTAAATACCTAATTTGCACTTATATTTGATTAGAATATACTTGTTTCCGAAAAGTGGGAAGTATTCTATTATTTTGAATCTGGGTTGTATATGTATTTTGCATAGCTTTTACTCGAATCCATCAGAGACAAAATTACTTAGCCTTTTTTAATTTCAAAAGCCTAAGTCAGTTTACGTGCAATAGCTTCAATTCGAAATAGTCCAGAATTTTCTGTTGAAAGCTACTCTCATCCGCTGATAAAGGAGGCGAAGAGGGAGAGAATAGCCAGAATAATGACGACACAAATATTGACCTTTGTATAGATGCTTTTGGTGTCAACAATTCCTCTCTGATGAAGATAATATGTTATTATATTCCCTTCATCTTACGGATGATAGAATAGTTTATATGGATTGGAATAGACTGAGACAAAAAGAAAAAAAAAACATTTTCGTGGTCTTGGCAAAGGTAGTTTTGATGTTTAATCAGCATTTTTTAGAACCTAGAACCGGGAAAGTTTCGTTTTTTGCATTTGTGACAACCAGGGGTTCCCATAACACATAAAGGATGGCTTCTAGGAGTGAAAATGAGGGGGGGGGGATATTTTTGAGATTGAGTGCAATCACTGGTTGTGGTGCATTTTTAAGGAGTGATAAATAACAATGTTTTCATAGCTTTCCGAAAATTCCCCTCAGTATGTTTATGGGTGAGTACAATTTTAGAGAACGAAGCAAGCAATAGAACGATGTTCAGTGTACAGATCGACGTCGATAGGAACAGGTGCTACTTTTTTACTTGCGTTTGCTATAAGTGAAACAGTGCAATCGAAAAAATTTCTTGTTAAATGTGACTACTTTATCAAAAATAGTAATGAAAGGAATCGTGGAGTAAAAATTATTTTTTAATGCCACACCAGCCAATGTGGAAATCTGAATCAGTAAGCCTCATGGTCTGCCGCCAAAACAAAAACATACAAACCAAATAAAAAAGATAACAATTTTTGCCTTTACTGCCAAATTATTTTCTTCTTGCTCTTTTTTTTTCAAATGTTTTGTTATTTTTCCCCTTAAAATAATGTCTCGTTTTGTAAAATACTGTTATCAGTCAGAATACGGGAATTTAGCCGTCCCGTATGGAAGTTCCCCGGGACGCGGGACAATTTTTCAAAATACGGGACTGTCCCTTGAAATCCGGGACGTCTGGCAACCCTGGTGACAACGTTCTTTTATTTGCAGAAACTTGAAATACTAGACGGCCTGCCAAGGCTGAGGCATAAATATGAAGCACAGCAAGTTTCAGAAAAAAATACAAAATCAGATGCATGAAAATTTGGATTTTCCAACTATTAAAAAAGAGTAAAGTAAACAGAGCCAAAAACGTCCCTGAACCTTTCACGAGCCAATCACACAAAAGAAATTATAGATACTTGTCTGTGCCAAATTAGTCGTACATTTAGGTCGATAAGTCCCAAATCAGTAGCTACATTTCAGTGGCACAGCCAATAGGGGGATGGAGGGGGAGGGGGTTATACCTCTCTCCCCAAGAAGCAACAAAGCTACATGTGTAAACACCCCCCAAAGATCTAAAATTGCACTTTTTGGCCTTTGTTTTCGAAAAAGTTTCCCATAGCCCTCTCCCCCCTCTTTCTCTGCTCCTGAAAAATTTCTCGCTGCGTCACTGCTACATTTGAATACTCTTGTAATAAAATACTCTTGTATTTTGAAACTGATGGTCAGGGGCGCTCCGATGAAAGGTCACGGAAGGTCACTATGACCTTTCAAAAGTTTCCTTATTCGGTTAATTTTGTGTAGCAATTCAAAATTATCATCATTCGGCGAAATTTTGAGTTCCATTTGGTAAAATTAACATCATTTGGCAAAATTATCATCATTCTGCAAATTAGGAATTTCCGTCTTCCCAAAAAACCCCTGATGAATGTTTTATGATTTTGTTTGAACATTTTTCAGAGATTTCAGGGTGCTATCCTATCAGTCAACAATATTACCTCACAAAGCATTCCCTCTCTAAAAAAACTTGAAACTCAAATTAGTTTCGAAAACCCAAGGTACGCACTTTTAAGCCACGTTCTATTTTATAAGGCCTCTCCATCAGTAATTGCATAAAGCTATTTTGTCATGCACAAAAGTCGTATCTGCATTTTTTATCAAAATTGAGTTACGATCACGAAGTGGTTCTTTGTCACATATTTCAACTAAATACAATGTCTTACGGGCATTTGTCCGGTGGGAAATATTTTTTACAAAATTTAGAAAAAGTTGCTTCTGAATCAAATACATGGAGAAGCAAAACTTCTAAGGGCCATTTCTCGTTTTGAAATGAACTGCAGAAACGACTTTTGCGCTGCACGACAATATTGTCTGGCTATGGTCTAATGAATTATGAATTCATTAGAATGCAGACTGACCTTTCTGGTATACTGGTGGCAGAGTCCTTACAATAGGGGGCATAGCTGAAGAATGTGCGAACTCTGAATTTTTGAAACTCATTTATCTCGTTTCCTTTACCACAAAATCAGTCCGACTCCACAGCCCCGGTAACCCCCCCCCCTTCCCAGCATTTAGTCTAGACTAGACAGAGTCATACTTTCCGCTCCTTACAGACTATAATGGGATCGTTTCCAAAATTCTAAAAGTATTTCTTTCTGAAAGAGCATGCTTAAAAACATAGGATCTGACCATTTTTAAAATAATTTGTGTAAGTTTAATATTTTTAAAAAAATTGTTTATGCTTCTGTCCTATGACATCACAAATGATGAAATGCCATTCTGTGTTGCCATTCACAGTGCAATATATTTAATTTGCATCTTTACTCACGTGTATTGGCAACGATATAACGATATGTTTGATAGCAAGCGTAGAGGGCAATTTTAATTCGCTTCTTGATTATCATAACGTGGAATCGCGGTAGAAAGATGCGGCAAAGTGCATCATCTGTGACGTCATCAAGACCACGCCTTGTTTGAAAAATCGGACATTTTAAAAAATTAATTAAAAAATAACTGTTGGGAAAATGAAAGTATTTTCTGGGTCCATGTTTTTTTTTTTTTTTTTGCTTATTCTATCAATTTCAGTGACAAAAAGTACTACTTTTGACTGAAGGAAACAACCCCATTGATATTAATATGCATACCCACTAGATTGGACCTAATTTTGTCACTCATTCCGTTAAAAAAAATGTTTTTTGCCTTATTTACAAAAGTAAAAACTAATTTTCTTTCATAAATATTATTAATTAATACGTCATTTATATTAACAACATAAATTTAGCAAGAAATTGATGCTTTATACCTAATTTATCTTAAAAAAACGACTAATATTTTGCTAAAATATGAAATTAATAGTAATTTTTTGATTTCAGTAAGATGTTGTTGCTTTATTTTATTTGTAACAAAAATATTAATTAACAAATCCAAATTGTTGTTCATCAGTAATATCTGTGAAAAAATTTTGTGTCATTTGTAAAAGGAATCAAAAATAGTTTTCTTTAATGCGGGGCCCAAACTTGCGTGGGTCCCGGTGCGAATGCACTGGCAGTACAAGCCTTAGAGTCTGGCCCTTGAGTACACATAGAAAGAATGCACAAGCATCGAGATTCGCCAAGGGGTCGCCTGTTTAAAATATTTCTGCTTTGGACTGGTTTTCACGTCATGCTGAAAAGATATAATTTACTGTCTCTTCCTCTTCTGCACGTTACTTAATTTCCCTCCAGCAAATAGCAAACTAAAGATTACGAAGATCAATCACCGACTGTGTACATTTGTCCGGTTCGAACCAGATTCAACTAGTGGACCTTACCTTCTGCAAAAACAATCTGCTGGTGCGTGGGCTGGATGCTTTTCTAGGGGAACACAATCGCTGAGGGAACTGTGGTGGATTTTTGTGCTATGTGTAGAGATCAAACTGTAGATTGGAGATTGCATGTTTCAGACTCGAAGATGTTTGTGTCGTGGTATCTATAGGCACCCACAAGGGGGGATGTGCATACGTTCAGAAAATCTACAACACAGTTCTACCCTCGACTCTCCCCCCCCCCTTAAAAAAATCGATCAGAACTAAATGAGTTTGCTTTCCATATATGTCAACTTCGATTTTTTTTTTAATAGAATCAGCAGTCGTATCTTGTTTTAAACTCCAAATTATTACAAATATGCTTTTTTAAAAGTTAAAACATTTTCAAAACTAAATATGGCTTATGTGAAAAGAAAATAAGTAAGTTAATGCAAAAACACTAGTTCAAATTACCGTATTACCCCGCATTATCCGGCATACCGCAAAATTCAGGGGTCATCAGATTTTCAATAATACTTGCCTGGTTCTTTCCGGTATGCCGGAAAAATCGAGGTTAGGAAAAAAAAAATAATGCTATAAAAAATATATGTTCAGCTTAAAAATGGAGAAAAGTTGTATACGTATCTTATTAATAAACATGTAAAAATATTAACTAACAATGTCATTTGTTATTTTAACAAGAAAAAATATTGTGTAATAACGAAATGTTAAGCAACAAAACTGTTTGCTGACAGTTGCTATCAATTAAATAAAGTTAGAAAATGAGAAAACTAAGATGCTTCGGCGTAGGTAGCTATTACAGAAAGTTCGCTAAACAATCAAGCCAGCTGGTTACCACAATGAGTTATTTACTTATTAGTAGGCTTTTATACATGTAATCAAATTAATTGTTATAGTCAGTTTTTTAAAAATTGCAAGGAGAATGAGTGGAAGTTTAAAAAAAGAAAGGAACCCGGAGTCGGAGTCGGCATGTCCTCGAACGCCTCCGATTCCGACTCTTCGACTCTGACTCCACAATCCTGCTCCCTATACAAATACTAAACCTGTGTCTGTTGTACACGCTACAGTTTACTTGGGGCTTTGCCAATTTAGGCACGCAGGTAACCTACGATAGCCACTCTTAGAGGGGCGTAGGGGAATTTTCAACAGTTCAAAATAACAAACCTTCTAGAATGTAAATTTTAGCTTTTTCTATGGAAGGAATGATCCTGTGGTTTTGAATTCCCATTATACACTAATTTTATGTTATCTAACTTAAATTTTTCCAATACTGAAGTTTTTCATTTAATCCCTGTAAAATATCGATAAATATTATCGATTTCTCTTTACTCTGTACGAGCGAATATAAGATAAGCATTGCAAAACCGAAACAAAAACATTGCATAGCTTTGGCGCTTCCCACATTTCTTCACTAGAAAACGAAAAATCAACTATGCCTGAGCCTTAGCTGTATTTTTATCTTCGACGAGGAGGGGAGGTTGTTTTTCTAAACTCCCGAGCCCCCTGAAAAGAGGGATTATTTCTTGACATGTTTCAAGAGCAGGTTTGCAACAAGCTCCTCGTTTTGTTTATTTATTTTCTCCTCTTCTGATTGAGCAAATATTTCGTTTATTTGCAGTCCCCGTTATTTTAAGCAGAATAAAGACTATCGCAGGGATTTAGATGAGAGAAATGTACGACTTTAAATTGGGCACAAGAGGTCTGTGGTCTAGAGAGGTCGCTCCGAACTTTATTTATATATATTATTTTTTGGGAGGGGGGATTTTCAATTTGTCGAATGAAACTCCGAATTTTGCCAAACGATAAAATATGAACATATACCTGCATGAAATGAGAAGAGACATGAAATAGGCTTGCCAGATTTCTGAAATGTTCAACCGGGACACCGGACCCCCCCCCCCCTCCACTCCGAAAAAACTTTTGAAATATGCCAATAAAAAATATTGAAAATAAACATTTTAAGTTTTTTTGAGCAATCACGATTGCTTATTGTTCTCATTTGACTGTTTTGATGCCCTATCTTTTTATTTTCCCACCTCCACCCTCCGCACCATCACCGTCGACCGGGTCCTCACGATGCTGCTCCTATAGCGAAAGTCGTCTCCAGGTTGTGTCCATGTCCTACACACACGCGCATTCATACACAACTACACACACACGCACACACACACACACACACACAACTACCCACACATTCATGCCTGCACACAGACACAAAACACATATGCCTACACACACATCTATTTTATATATAAATGAATGTTTGTCTGTATGTCATCCATGAACTCAAAAACTAACCGGCAGATTTGGCTGAAACTTTCACCGTTTGTTATTTTTGGTACTGGGAATGTTTATAGACCAGTTCGAAAAAAATCCGATCGATAGTTCCTTTTTTACTCCAATTTAAGTCACAATCCATTGGATAAATACGAATAAAATGATCGGCTGCAGAAATTAATTCGCGTGAAAGATCTCATTGATAAGAAGTTAGCTGTTGCCATTTTTCTTGAGTTTGAAGAAATAAATTCTTTCTTTATTGTTTTATGGCTTTTCATGCAACGGGGGGATTTAACACTTTTTCTATTTGATATTTTTAGCGATTGATTGATCTTGCAAACTGCGTGAGTACAAAATTTGAGTATAGTCACGGCTTCACTTGATACCTGGACCGATTATTATGAAAATTGCTATATACATGTATTTTTCCACGGAGAAGGTGCATAATATGCTCATTGAAGCCACTCGCCACCAGGTGGCACTGCAGAGTAGCAACTTCTGCCCCGTTCAACCGATTGTCATGAAAATCAGTATAATGATGTATTTTTTTGTTGGCGTAGCAACGCGCATCGGGTACAGCTAGTGAGGAATAAAAACTTGAACAATATTTACATGTATTTTTCATTCGCTAGGACATTTTTTTAGAAACTCTTTTTATTTTTTATTTTAATGTTGTTGTAAAAATCCTCACAAGCTGATTCGACATTAATTTTACAAGTCTATGTTTCAAATGACAAAGTATAATTATTCAAAATAATCCTTCACAGTTAATCATTTTTAGCGTTTTTTGGTCATCTAATCAAATTTATCTTTTTCCGGGACCTAAATTAATCCGGTCGGGACACCGGGATTTTGCCTGAATTCCGGGACTGTCCCGGTCAAACCGGGACGTCTGGCAAGCCTACACGAAGCATCATTATAATTTTTTTTAAATTGTAATTTTGCAATTCTATCTCTAATGCCAAATAAAGTAAGTTTTCGGAGGTCACAGTGACCTCTCATCCCCACAGCAGACGAGTTAACTGCTCATTCGATTACGTCGTTTCCCACGCATTCGATTATTGCATACTTCTCACAAATGAACAGCATCTATACATGAAAGCCTTTTTTCAGAGCTTTCACCGTTAAACAGGCTTGATGAAAAGATGGAAGCTACTTATACACATGTTTTAAACATGGGTGCGCATAACCCTCCAAAAACAAAGCTTCTAAAATCCCACGAAGATCCCCTTAAGAGCGAGAGCCCCCCTCCCTTTCAATGGCGTAATCAGCGCCATATCCCTCTCTAGGTGGGTGCACCTGTTGTAGAAAATGGAATTTTAATCACTTGCTAAATAATATACGCGCTGAAAAATTGCATTTGGTGTGTTGAAAAAAACTGATATCAATAAGAATGGGGTGGTTTCCTTTCGTCAAAAGTACAACTTTTAGTCATTGAAATGGATAGAATGAGCAAAAAACATGGACCCAGAAAATTCTTTCTTTTTCCCAACAGTTTTTTTTTTAATTAATTTTTTTAAGTGTCCGATTTTTCAAACAAGGCGTGGTCTTTATGACGTCACAAATGATGCACTTTGCCGCATCTTTCTACTACGTTTCCACGTTAATATAATCAAGCAACGAATTAAAATTGCGCTCTACGCTTGCTACCAACCATATCGTTGCCAGTACACGTGAGTAAAGATGTGAATTAAATATTTTGGACCGTGAATGGCAACACTGAATGGCATTTCGGCAGAAGCGTTAAACGATAAAAGAGCACCGATTTAAGTATTTTTTTAAAAATATTAAACTTAAAGAAATTACTTAAAAAATGGTCAGATTCTATGTTTTTAAGCATGCTCTTTCCGAAAAAAAAAAGACTTCTAAAATTTTGGAAACGACCCCATTCAAAAACAAGATGTGTTGAGTTTTAAGAAGTTATTCAGTAGCCACATATCAATACATCAATTGAAGTTAGTCGACTACAGTTTTCTTTAGTTAAATGAAGTTGATGAAATAATGAGACAGACAAATGACTATTTTTCATTTATATTTAAGACAGAAAACAGTTTCAGAGCAAAAGAAACAAACTTGGTGTGATTCTTCTCTGACATCGTTATCACACTCATTGTCTTGAAACTTATCGACTGCCAAACATTCCCATTTCTTTTTTGACCATGCAATGTGATACCATCCGCATTATGCACTCCTGAAAAAAG
This sequence comes from Uloborus diversus, assembly GCF_026930045.1. Taxonomy (NCBI): domain Eukaryota; kingdom Metazoa; phylum Arthropoda; class Arachnida; order Araneae; family Uloboridae; genus Uloborus; species Uloborus diversus. Next base: position 12,021,878 of record NC_072734.1, read on the forward strand.
GTTGAGCATTGATTAAGATATATTACAAAAAGTTACCTTTCCTTCATTTCAAGTTGAACATTTATTAAAATTCATTTCAAAAAGTTATTTTTTCTTCAGTTCAAGTTGAGCATTTATTAAAATTCATTTCAAAAAGTTACCTTTCCTTCATTCAGGCTGAGCATTTGTAGAAAATCATTTCAAAAGTAACCTTTTCTTCATTTCAGGTTGAGCATTTATTGAAATACATTAAAAAAAAAGTTACTTTTGCTTCATTTCAGTTTGAGCATTTATTAAAATAAATTTCAAAAAGTATCTTTTTCTTCATTTCAAGTTGAGCATTTATTAAAATTCATTTCAAAAAGTTACCTTTCCTTTATTTCAGGTTGAGCATTTATTAAAATTCATTTCAAAAAGTTACCTTTCCTTCATTTCAGGTTGAGCATTTATTAAAAGTCATTTCAAAAAGTTATCTTTTCTTCAGTTCAAGTTGAGCATTTATTAAAATTCATTTCAAAAAGTTACCTTTCCTTCATTCAGGTTGAGCATATATTAAAATTCATTTCAAAAAGTTATCTTTCCTTCATTTCAAGTTGAACATTTATTAAAATTCATTTCAAAAAGTTATCTTTTCTTCAGTTCAAGTTGAGCATTTATTAAAATTCATTTCAAAAAGTTACCTTTCCTTCCTTCAGGTTGAGCATTTATTGAAATACATTAAAAAAAGTTACTTTTGCTTCATTTCAGGTTGAGCATTTATTAAAATAAATTTCAAAAAGTATTCTTTTCTTCGTTTCAGGTTGAGCATTTATTGAAATACATTTCAAAAAGTTACCTTTTCTTCATTTTAGGTTGAGCATTTAATAAAATACATTTAAAAAAGTTACCTTTCCTTCATTTCACGTTTCATACTTATACGAATTTACAGCACAACCAAAAATGAGATACTATTCTAAGAAGGTCTTAAGGGCGGTCCGTAAAGGATGTCGCTTTTTGCCTACCCTCTCCCGCCTCTGTATCACAATCACAGAATTTTTCGTAAACAGATTCTCATAAAAAAACGTGAGGTCATACTTTTTGTAACCCGCTCCCTCCCAGATGTCACAAACTATTCTTATACGAATTTACAACGCAACCAAAAATGAGATATTATTAGAAGAGACTCTAACGCATACATGATTGTGTTAGATAACTGTTTTTACTAAATTCGCAGGGTGGCTTATTTAAAAGCATAACACAAGGCTAGTACTGTAGTTGGAAAAATATATTTGGGGGAACTTACCTTTTGGTTTCGTGGTTGCGCCAAAATAAATGGTGATTTAAAACCAATTTACGAAACATTTGCATTTTTTTAGAATTAAAAAAATAAATAAATAAATAAATAAACGTATTTTGGGGAATTGCACCCCCCTCTCCCCCAACTACAGCACTGCACAAGGCATTATTAAACGCAAAGAATTGAAGAATAATTTTTGCTCTTAATTCTGGAGTGCAGACTATGGGAGGGGGAGGGGGAGTTATGGCACAGAGTGCGGCATTGAAATTTTTAGGGATTTTTTTGATTCCATGTTGTTGAGTTGTTTCCTTTTTTTCTTTTCTATGGGCCTCGTTCTTAACTTGGGAGTGGGGGGGGGGAGCAGGATAGTATTGGAGAGGGTACCCTTCTTGGGGGGGGGGGGACCCTACATAACTTAATGCACAAATGAAAAATGTGTGTTACGTACTGAGAAAATTTTAAACTTTGAACATTAAAACATTATTTACATATTTTACCCGAAAGCTGTTGTTTTTCAAAATGGTATGATCTTTTCGCCTTTTCCTGACCGTTTCAACAGAAATGCAAATGTGCTGCAAATAGAAGGTTCCGAACTTTCAACTGTCTTATCGAAGTAATCGTAGAATTTGAATGCTAATCAAGGTTAAGTGTTATCCGAATAAAAGCAAACAGAGATAAATATTTAAAGTATCCCTTCCAATGGTAAGAAAAAATTATCCTCTCAACAATAATGACAATAATTACAATAATGAAAATTAAAAAAAAAAAAAAAAGAAACGAGGAGGAATCACAATTTTGTGTAGACCTAGAAACAACTGTTATGGATACAAAAAAAGCAATTTTGCATGTGGATATTTTATAGATGTTTTCCGCTTATCGCTTCGTAAAACGTTTTGCTACATTTCTTTACCCCTTCCCCCCGTCCTTTTCGTATTATTTCCAGAGAGCACTTTGAAAACTGTTAGTCATGTATTAATTGGATTTTTTTTTGAGCAATCACGATTGCTTATTGTTCTCATTTGACTGTTTTGATATCCTATCATTTTATTTTCCCACCGCCACCCTCCGCACCATCACCGTCGACCGGGTCCTCACGATGCTGCTCCTATAGCGAAAGCCGTCTCCAGGTTGCATCCATGTCCTACACACACGCGCGCACATACACACACGCACACATGCACACAAACACATACACCTACACACACATACACAAACACATACACACACAAGCACATACACACAACTACCCACACATTCATGCCTGCACACAGACACAAACACATATGCCTACACACACATACACCCCCCTCCCCACACACACATTCATACACACAACTACCCACACACTTATGCCAGAACACAGACACAAACACACATGCCTACACACACATACACATACCCCCACACACAAACACACATACCCCCCCCCCACACACACTCGTGATTGCGAAAAACATAATTTGAATTCAAGATGTCAAAATTCAAATTAATATATATATATTTTTTAGAAATTTTATGTCGTTTTCTTTTTTTTCCAAATGGAGGTACATAAGTAATAATCATTATGTTTTGCTCTGCCCCTTTCTCCACGGGAGGTATTGCTGGATTGCATCGGCTAACAATAAGCGCTTTGTTAGCTCCCCCTATTTCCCCGGGTATGATTAAGAGATTGGACTCCACCAAGTAGGTTTAAGCCTTGATGTTTGTTAGATAACCATAATTTACCCTATATTTAGTAAATTACCGCCCGTTAGCCAGGGCTAAAGCAGAAATACATGAAATACACCGCCAGCTCAGTCATTTCCAACCGAGGACTGCAGTTTCGTGCTTATTAGCACTCATCAGCCCGGCATAGGAAAGTGACTGAGCTGGAGATGGAAAACCTCTTAAGGAAGCCAAGAGTGCCAAACAAACTGGTAGCTAATACAGAATTAGCACAGACCAGACGAGTGACCGAAGAAATGGTTCGGTTCAACTCGAAGATTGAAGGCGAGGTATGGTATATTCAGTAAATTACCGCCCATTAGCCAGGGCTAAAGCAGAAATACATGAAATACACCACCGGTTTTCTATCTCCAGCTCAGTCACTTTCCTATGCCGGGCTGATGAGTGCTAATAAGCACGAAACTGCAGTCCTCGGCTGGAATGACTGAGCTGGCGGTGTATTTCATGTATTTTGCTTTAGCCCTGGCTAATGGGCGGTAATTTACTAAATATACCATGCATTGCCATCAGTTTTCGAGTTGAACCGAACCACTGCTTCAGTCACTCGTCTGGTCTGTGCTAATTCTACATTAGCTACCAGTTTGTTTGGCACTCTTGGCTTCCATAAGAGGTTTTCTATCTCCAGCTCAGTCACGTTCCTATGCCGGGCTGATGAGTGCTAATAAGCACGAAACTGCAGTCCTCGGCTGGAAATGACTGAGCTGGCGGTGTATTTCATGCATAATTTACCCTGTAACGTATGACTGCTGCTGTACTTTTAGTCAAAATAAAAATTGAATGTTTGGTGTACTTATATTTATGTTCTAGCCATCATAATTTAAAAATTTTAATTGTATGAACACAATTTTTTTTTAATCTAAATATTTGATCTGGATTATCGGGAGATCCGAATAA